>NW_020194618.1:517245-524934 GCF_002865645.1 Hyaloscypha bicolor E | reverse complement strand
ATTGTTGAAATGATTGAAATATATTTATCATAAGATATGGATATATTGCCATATGGTATATAATGATCATTTGGTTATGATTTAATTTCTTTAGAAGTAGGGATTGCAGTATTATAATATTAATATATAATCCCTAAATCTGCTAAGCCTAAAGGGGTCTAGTCTACTAGTCGAGTTACTAATAGGATGCGAGGTTATATAACTATATTCCGTATCCTATATTCCATTGCCTATATCCTGTATCCCGTATTCCGTAACTATATATATAACTTTTAAAGAAATAGCTATACTAATACTAGAAACTTTCTAAAAAATGCGAAAAATAGTATCTCTTTCTAATTATATACAAATTCCCTAATCCGGCCTAGTGCCCGATTCTTAAATGTTCTATATATCTATATTACTTCTGAGATTTTGGTTATATATTAAAGGCTGCGGCCTTTTATATATAACTTCCTCTTCTATAATATCCTTCTATTCTATATATCTATTTCCCGCCCTATCCGCACTCAATCTATTTCTCTATATTCAATTATATAGTATTTATATTAATTAGGCGCTTAAGGGCATTTATTAGCTTCGATTTCGTTATGGAATTAGCAGGATTCAATTTTCCCTTAATCCATTTAACTTCTATAATCTCTTATTATTTATACGCCTGGCGGAAATATATTACGTTAATTATTAGATACTTTTCTCGAGTAGTTCCCAATTTGACGAGGCATTCATATAACGACTTCGAATCCGTATAGACTACTAGTAGTAGTTCCATTTCTAGTACTCTATTAATTATAGATTTAACTAAAGCGTCTATATTAAAGCTATAAGCTATACTATAGAGTTCCGAAGCTAGAACGCTTCTAGTAACTCTCTTATACTTGGTAGAGAACTAGTAGATAATATTAGTATATCCAGTTCCGTTTACTAGAACTAGAATATATCTGATTTGAAAGGAGAGATCTCTATTATTTGCGAATGAAGTATCTATAAAAACAATTAAATATAAGAACTCCTTCGCTAGCTTTATAAATCTCAGTCCTCTAGTGGTATTCTTAATTTGCTATTAAATGTACTTATTAAGTGCTTTTATATTAGTTTCCGAGGGTTTAATAGCTTAAGCGGCGATTAATAGATTATATAAAGCTTCTGGTTAATAGACTAATATAATATATACTTCTCTAGTATATTAAGTAATATATTAGTCCTTAATAGAGAGATCTTAATAAATAGTGCCCCTATTACTTATAGTAGTAGTATTTTTTATAGAAATAATTCGGAGATTTTTATACTAGTATTCCTATATAAGGATAATTCTAGTAGTATCTATATAGATAATACCTCTATTAAACTTGAGATTATAGTTAATAGTAAGGCATTTACGCTTTTTAGCTAAGAACTTAGCCTTATAGAGCTTTAGTTACTTTGCCTTTACAAAATTATTAGTTCCGATAAATAGGGTATTATTAGTTTAAAGGCCGATAATTTCGAAGAGTTATTTGCTATAAAGGAGGCAAGGGTTATAAGTTAACTATTCTATAGAAAGCTCGTTAATATAGTGGGAATAGTAAGTTTTAAACTAGTAGTTTCTAGCTTCCGGTATATTATATAGTAGTTTTATAACCTTTAGAACCGAATTGTCGTTCAGATTTAGCTCTCTAGTAAGCTTATAAGATAGATTAATATAAAAATTGCGGTTAAGTAAGGTTATTAATTGAATATAAGCTTGCAAGATATTATATAAATATAGTTCTATAGTATCTATTATTATAGTAGTAATACTAAGGATAATTCTCTGGCTAATATATTAAATAGTAGGTAATTATATTAATACTATATATTTCTTACCGTTATTATAAGCCTAGATAACTAGTCTCGACTTCTTAAACTCTCTCTCTATACCCTTATTCTTAATCTTATTAATAAACCGGAAGTTAAAGATATATACCTCCTTTAGTATCTGAGATCTGGAAGTAACCTTAAATACACTCTTTTCTAGAAGACTAGCGACTTCAACTTGGCGGAAGTTCTTATATAGGTTATTATTTTATAGAAATACCATAAAATCCGGGTTTTTATAAGGGCGTCCTCTACTATACTTTAGTGGAATAGCGGGAACGGCAGAAGGAATTATATCTGTATTACTTTCGGCCTTACTATAGAGTTCGGAAATAGTCTCAGATTCGGGGCTATTAGTAATAACCTTAATATTCCCTATATAAAAGGGCTTTATAGAGGTTGAACGGAAGGTAATATTACTGTATAGTAGAGCTAGTATATAGTTCTTTCCGTTAATGGCTACTAGCTTATATAGTTTATCCTAACTACCAGATTAACCGGTATTTCCTTTATATTATATAAGAATATCCGAATTCAAGAAAAGTTTATAGATATTAGTAGTACTGGAACTATTTCGGGTATTTAGGGCGTTTGTAATCTAGTATTTAGCTTAAAGCTTCTGAATTTCCACTATTACTTTCTTGAGTGCCGCTAATTACTATAATATAGTTAGTAATAGGGCATTATATTCGGTTATTTGAGGTAAAGCACCGTAAACCAAGAGGGTTAGGACAATGCCGTCGGATCTAGCGGAATTGTTAATAGCCTTAAAAGCTATTTAAAGTGCGGTATCCTTATTAATTCCATTAATTTCGGCTGTAATAATAAGGTAAGTATATTGAATTGGGCTATAATAGTATTCTATAATTCCGATGGAATTATAAGCTTCTATAGGAATAATCTTAACCTTAGTTTCTATAGTATTTACAAGTTAAGCGAACTTCTTACTAGTAAACTACTTTCTGGTATCTACTATAATCTAATTGGGAGGGCCTAAATAGATATTAATTTAATACTGCTTTAGGGCATTTCAAGTATATAATATACTAATATTTTAAAGCTATTAGCCGGCTTAATATTGAGTGCCTTTATTAATAATATAGAGTATAGGCTTACTAGAAATATAGAAAATATTAATAATAATAGAGTAGTTAAAGCTAATATTATCTTTTAGGTTGAACTTGAATTATTCCGGTAATTGTCCGAATTTCTGGTATTACTTATAGTACTTTATAAGGTACTTAAGGGCTTCTATATTAATATTATAGCCTGCTTATTCTAGTATATTTCGGAGCTTACTAATAGATAAATAACTAAAATAGCGGTATAAATATTATAATTTGACTTCTATAAGAAAGTAGGGATTATAAGTAAAGAATTCGGAAATAAAGCTTTATAGAATAGTATTTTAAAGCAGGAAAGAATATCTAAAATATTATACTATAGATATAAAGTATTTATTAGAAGTAATAAGATAATTAGTAAGATTATTAAAGTAGACCCCTAACTTGTCTATATTAGCTAAGCTAAATAGAAATAGAATCTTTATAGGTATAATATAGAATTATACTTACCTAATTAGTATTCTTACTATTATAGATCTAATAGAGGATATAGATCCGATACTAAACTGGATATTAACTTAATCTTTAGTAGTTTTATTAAGTTTAATACTATTATTAGTCTACTATAAAGCTTGGAATTAGTTAGAACCAGTGGTTAAGAATTTAAAGGCTCCGGTATTAATTATAACTCTATAAAAGCAGTAAGTATTATATCTTAATATACCGTTAATCGTAAATATCTGGGCGTCCTCTATCTATTTAGTAGGCTCTAAGGTATAGTTTTCACCTATTATCTGATATATTAGGAAAAGGGAAGTAAGGTTATCTATAAGGGTATTAGTTATAGGGATAGCAGAAGCGGGAGCTATAGAAGCAGCTAGAAAGCTCTTAATAGAAGTAAAGTAGGAATTAGGGTAATATTTCTCTCCTTTATCTGTTTCTACTAGTAAGGCTTTAAAAGTATTATCTACCAGTTCATTCTTATTACTCTCGTTATTCTCTTCTTCTTTAAATTCGGTAATATACTATATATAAGTACTATTAAAGTATTTATTAAAGTTGCAGGTATTTCGGGATCTAAATTAGTAAATATTTCTACCTTTAAATTAAGCCTTCTTAGCCTCTTATTCCTCCGGTATATATTTCTATAAGCGGTATTCGGATCTCTTATATATAAAATATAACTTCGGAGCGTAATTATTACAATTATAGGGCTTGAAGTAGTTATTACGGGTTCCGGAGTTACGGCTGGGTCCGTATTAACGATTTCCGGACGGACGGTAGCTTAGAGGATTTTGAGAATGGTATTATTAATTAGTAAAGTAGGTTTTAGCAGTAATTTATTATTCCTTCTTATAGGTAGTAATAAATAATTAGAGCTTGTTAATAAGCTGGCCGAGATTATTAGGAGGGTCCGAAACTATATATCGGTATACCGGTAAGCCTTAATAGAAGGTAATAATCTTATTATATAGAAATTCGGTGGTTTATAAGGCAGAAGTAAGGCTATATTGCAATTTATATAGGTCGTTAATTAGCAGTTAGACAAGCTCGAATATTGTCTTTTCAGGGTCTTTTGCCATTATAATTACTAAGGTAATAGTATTCCATTTATCTAAATTTCGATAATAGTAACCGGGGCCTTTAAAGAAACTATAAATATTTATATAGGCTTCTTTATATATATATTAAGAGAGCTGGTTATTATAGAAGTGGTCTTATACTAGTTCCTTTAATATAGTAGGAAAAGCTCTTACTAATGCCTTTTCTGGGAGCTCTATATATTAGCAGATATCCAGAAAAATAGTAAGTTTTTAGTTGAAACTGCCGTTAGTTCTATTATACTTCTGCGCCTCGGTATATATCTTTACTACTTCTTCAATTAGCTTTATAGTAAGAGGGCCAGCTAAAGGGCTATTTAGAGGTAGTAGAGATAGTAGGAGATTGTTAGCTTTAGCTCTTTACGGTCCGGTACTAGTAGAAGCGGTTATAGATAGTAAAGAGGTAGCAGGTAGTAAAGAGATATAAGTAATAATTGGTTTAGTATATTGATTTCTTGTAATACTATTATTTAGGGATATATATAATAAGATAATAGAGCCTGCCTTAAGGTTTTATCTAGTAGTAATAATATTATTAGTAGTCCAGATATATTATTCTTCTCTCTAAATAGCGTCGATTAAGGACTATATAATAGTAAAGCGACTATAGTTATATTTGATATAAATACTACCGTATTATAAAGCAGCTTATAATTAGTATAGTTTGCGTTAATCTAGTAGGCCGAATATATTAATATCGAAATTAGCGAAATCCCTCTTATATAATTCCTAGAGGTTCTTATTAGTTGACTTTTCTACCTTATACTAGAATAATCTGGTATTAAGGTAATTCAGAATATCCTTCTTATTAGAGTTTTCCAGATTAATACTATTCTTTTACTTCTCTATTTACTTATATCTATTCTAAAGGTTCGCTATCCCGAACCTTTAGGGCTAAGCCCTTTCCGGTATATATATATAGTTCGAGATAGGGGGAATTTAAAGGAGGGGTAGTTTATAGCAGGTTTGCAGAAAGAGTTCGGTAGTAAGAATATTAAAGTAAATATTTCATCTGTAATAAGAAATTTAGGAAGTGAAATATTATAATTCCGGGAGGGTCTAAAGCTTGAAGGACTCAATTTAATAGTAAAATCGAAGTAGTAGTTAAAGAGCTTTAAGGGTATATATAGGATATATATTCCGGAAAGAGTATCCCGTAAATATAGGTATTATATAAATAGAAAAGATAGTTTCCAAAAATATAGTCTTAAGGCCGAAAGAAGTTAGTTTTAAAGGATAATAGAAGTTGAATAGATAGATAGTTAAATAGCTGACCGCTTATTAATTAGCAAGAACTAGAGTCTTCTTCCTTAGGCTATCGGATACTTTTTCGTAAAGTTAACAGATAATTCCCTCCTTTAATATAGTTAGATTAATATTGCTAAGGGCTACCGGATGCCTCTTTTAGCGCAACTGTTCTATCTCTAATCTGTAAGTACTAACTAATTAGTATTAGTTTACTAGTAATATATAGTATTATTATATAGGTATAGAAGTGCTATTTATATATAGTTAGTAAAGTTATTCTTTAGAAGTAGGGATTGCAGTATTATAATATTAATATATAATCCCTAAATCTGCTAAGCCTAAAGGGGTCTAGTCTACTAGTCGAGTTACTAATAGAATGCAAGGTTATATAACTATATCCCGTATCCTATATCCTATTACCTATATCCCGTATCCCGTATCCCGTAACTATATATATAACTCCTAAAGAAACAGCTATACTAATACTTATATAAGAATATTATTTATATTTTATTTAAAGAAATTTATCTCGAGAATTATTTCCCGGTTATAATTAAATTATACTAATATTAGAACTAAAATAAATATTTTTTTAAGCTTTTAAAAAGCAGTTTTTATTTTATTTATTTACGAAAATATTTAATTCTTAAATATAAAATTAATAGTAATTAAATAATTTTTAAAAATTTCCGAATAAAATATTAATAGAAATTAGTAAATTCTAAGAAATATTATATGCCTTTTACTAATTTCGAGGCTTTTTAACTTAAAATAGCTTTAATTTTTACTAAATCGTATATATATGTTCTTTTAGCCTGTATCGCTAAATTTCACGTAATTTGTTAATTTGCCGAGACCGGAGGATAAGATTCTTTTAGCCTTTATAATAAATGTATCAAGTGAATTTTATTAATTTTGATCTCGAATTTATATTTATTAATATCTAGCCTATAAATCTTATTTATAACAACTCATATTTAAAGGAACATTGTTATATAATATTTCCCTATTAACTCACACTTTTTCTTTTCTCTATCGTGCCGCGGTATATTCAGAACTCAGGAATTATTTATTTATATAGTAAATATAACTTATATAATTTAGAAAATCCTAACAGTCTATTCAGATAATATTTCTTATTAATAATACCTCGAGGCAATTTTATCTAGGCCTCTAAAGAAAAATTACTAATTCATTTATAGAATTTTTTTATAGATAAAATTTATTTTTTAATTTATTTTTTTAATATTTAAATTTTTATAAAAAGTATATTATATCTCTCTCTTCAAAACATCAAATCCTTTTTTTTTCACGGAAAGGAGTGAGGTATAAAAGGAGAGAGATCTGTTACCTAATCTTCTCCTTGCTTCTTTATAAAATACCGGCACGTCGCATGGACGTATCTCCGGCTATTGAACTTATAGATGAAACAAAACCATATCAACATATAATCTTGTGTACCTACATATCATATTAGCAATAAGATTCTATATAATAATTAGTAATTTTTTTAGCCTAGTAAATGCCTCGAGTATATTCCTAAGTAAATATATTATTAAGAACCTTTTTAGGGATTTTTAAATAAGTTTTATTTTTACTTATATAAAATAATATTCAGTTTATATACTGGAATTAAAAGAAAAGTTATTTTAACTATATATACGAAAGGTTCTTCAATAATTTTTAATGAATAAATTTATAGCTAGATATTAAATAAATATCAAATTCGAGATCAATTAATAAAATACTTTGAAATTTATTATAAGGCTAAAAAGCATATTGTATATATGATTTAGTCAGAATTAAAGCTATTTTAAGTTTAAAAAGCCCTCGGAAATTAGTAAAAGGCATATAAATATGTCTTTAGAAAATTTAATACTAAATTCTTATTAATATTTTCATTCGTAAATTTTTAAAAATTATTTAATCATCACCTAATA